>NC_056728.1:435443850-435446350 GCF_019279795.1 Protopterus annectens
ATCCAAAAATGGAACAACATGTCCTATTACCAAACCATCAAAACTCATCGAAAATCTATTATTATTGATGTCATGTACAAATTCCTTAATATCACTTTCATCAGCATCAACCAAAAATATTAAATCATCCACAAACCTATAATAAGCAATTACATGAGACAAAAAAAACCTATGTTTATAAATTATTTCTAATTCAAATAAACCCATAAATAAATTAGCATACATGGGGGCAAAAGAAGCCCCCATGGCTGTACCTTGTAACTGATGATATAAAACCTCATTAAATTCAAAAAAATTATGAGTCAAACAAAAATGAAGCAACTCCACAATAAATTCTGTAACTGGAGTATCACCTAAAAAATATCTAACAGCCTCTAAACCAAAATGATGTTTAATATTAGTATAAAGGCTCTTGACATCAATAGTAAACCAGGTCATTCTTCCATTTATTTTTATCCCTTTCATCTTATTTAAAAAATCAAAAACATCACAAATATAAGATGGCAACTTATAAACAATAGGAGCCAAAAATTGATGTAAAAAAATGCCCAGATTATGTAAAAAGTAAAAAGAACCAGAAACTATAGGCCTCCCAGGAGGCCTAGACAAGTTTTTGTGTATTTTGGGTAGGCAGTAAAAAAGAGCCATTGTAGAGCCTTCAACCTGAAATTTCTTTTTAACATCGGTAGGGCAAAAATAACCTAACCGGACCCCTTTGTTCAACAAGTCTAAATATTCCTGAATGGATTTTAAATATACATCTACAGATACCACTTTATAGGTTTGACTGTCCTTTAAATGTTCCATACACATAGAAAAATAATCAGCAAAATGCATCACAACTAACTTGTTGCCTTTATCAGATGGTTTGAAAATAATGTCACTTTTTCTACCAAGATTCACTAAGGCTTGCCACTCATTCTGTTGCAAATTATATTTGACATTAGTTTTCTTACTCATATATTTTTTATAATTTAGTTCAGTGAAAAAGTTGACTAAATTCACAAACTGACATATATCATTATTCAGATTACCAGGAGTAAAATTACTAGTACTAGGTACCTTAGTGGTGTCTAATTTACAATATGCATTAATAGCTTCATCTGAAAAACAAGAAAAAAAGCTATCACAAGAACTACTGCTATTTAACTCATCAATTGAACTCAAAGTTGTCGATGAATTACCAAAAAAATATTTTAACTGCAACTTCCTACCGAACACATACATATCTTTCTTTAGTTCATGAAGACGAGTAACAACTGTGGGGATAAATTTCAAACCCCTGTTGAGTACAGACATCTCAAAACCGTTGAACTCGTAACCAGACAAATTAATAACATATTCAGAAGTATTACTATACCTTACATGTGAGTTACAATCATCTTCTACCCCTTTTAAATCCCCCATGTCCATAACGTTGCCCACCTGGAACGGAGGACTGGTCCCATGTCCGTTTTTGTCCATGTTGATTCTGAAAGGAGGTCTCAGCCTCTCCCCGAAATGTAGAACGAAAGTTCTCTCTTTGTTGGGCCACCGGCAACACTGGAAACTCAGATTCGTATTCCTCGTCTTCATAAGACGTGTATCCCCCTTCCGACGCTGAAGACAAATGGGAATTGTTCATCTGTTTGCCGGACTGAAACCTAACTTGTTTACGCACCTTCGTGCGTTGTGCCTTGGAAAGAAAAGCCAGATTGGCTTCATAGTCACGCACATCTCAGAGAAGCTTGCCTTTTTTACGATCAATTAAAGTAGCTTCATAATCTTTGAGTTTCTTGTTGGTTTGTTGTAGAAACTCATCAAAAATTGCTACGGAAACAGTATTAGATAAATCTGAATACATTTTTTTGATGTTATTGCACAATTCCTTCTGTTTAAGTAAATCACGTTCAATGAGGATATGTAACCATTCAGTAACACAAACGTGCAGCATTGACCCACCTCTTGTGAAAGCCACAATCAGAGTCCACAGAAAGGTCAAACGGAGTAGAGGGGTCTTTAAACACTCTAAGACCCCTTGGAGTAGTATCTGTCTCTACATACTTCTGTAGACCACATATATTATAATGTACAGCAGTCTCTTTCCACATCAGTTTTTCTAATTCCTCAAACAATAGCTTATTTTCTGCATTAACAGACAGGGGAACCTTCCTTCCAACACAAGAAAAGGGGAACCCACAGGAACAACCTGCTAGACCACACTAGCCTGCACCCTAACTTCATGAAGAAAAATGTTGTCAAGGGTCAGTTTGTTAGGCTCAGCAGAATAGTCAGCAACGATGAACACTTTCTGACAAAGAGCCTACAGCTCAAACAAATGTTCCTGTCCAAAAACTATCCCAAGGGTTTAGTCAACAGAATAGCCAAAGAAGTGACCGAAAACAGGCACTCCAGGCACCAACCAATCCTTATTCATGGGGATTTCAAACAAAACAAACCAAAAGAGAACCCTCTACCAAGGTTCCCCATCCCCATCACAACTGATGGAGAGAGGATTAAG